>NW_026137570.1:7800000-7826098 GCF_009805555.1 Andrographis paniculata
GTCCGGCTCATCTCCCAGGCTGAGGTAGTAGTAAAAGTACCTGTGTCCGAAGCCTTCCATATCGGCTGATCCGCTATCAGGGGGTCAAAAGGAATCGCAGAGACCCGCTGAACAAGGGATGCCGGAAGGTAGGCCTGAAGGCGCATCAAATCCCACGACCCGTTAACCCACATCTCTTTCACCCGAATCGGCGGAGGGCGGTCCCGGCGGTCAGTGCAGAGAGGGCGATCGCCGCACCAAGTATCATACCAGAAGAAACAGTCCCCACGCCCCAAGTTCCAAGTGATCTGCGTCTGTGCCTCATCGCGGATCTGGCAAAGACGTTTCCAGACCGGGCTGTCGTAGTTCCGGCAGGGGGCGAGACCCGGGAAGGAGCTGCGGAAATATTTATGCTGGAGCGCGCGAGCCCAAAGAGAGGAACCATCTCTGAGACGCCACCACAATTTAAGCGAGAAGGCGCGAACCATGTCGGACAGGCGGCGAATACCAAGCCCGCCCTCGTCCTGGGGCCTCGCCGCATCCATCCAGGAAATCCAATGGCGGCGACGGTGGCCATGATAGGAGCCCCAGAAGAAACGAGCACAGAGCTGCTCCACTGAGTGTAGGACAGCCTAGGGGGGGTTAAGGACCTGTAGGAGGTAAAGGGGAAGCGAGAAGAGCGTGCTTCTGATCAGTTGCAAGCGACCTCCGTGAGAGAGAACGGAGCGGTCCCAACGCTGCAGATATCGCCGCAGTTTCCCAAGTAGGTCTTCGTAGAGGATATTACGCCGATTGCCCACATAGAGCGGGGCGCCGAGGTACGTAAGGGGAAGTCCAACCCTGCCGAAACCAGTGACGGACTGAAGCTGTCGCTGGACCCTCTCCGGGCATCGGCGGCTAAATACCAGCTGACTTTTCTGACAGTTCACCATCTGGCCAGTAGTTCGCGCATACGTCGTCAGAAAATCCGTCAAGAGGCTGATTCGATCACCACGGGTATTGGCAAAGATGAGAACATCATCCGCATAGGCTAGGTGCGTCAATCGGAACCGACCACGACACCGATAGTACAGGTCCGGGTACCGATTGTATAGGCGCTCCAAGCCGCGAGATAAGAGATCTGCAGCCAAAACAAAGAGAGTCGGGGACAGGGGGTCTCCCTGCCTGAGGCCTCGCGAGGAGGGGAAGAAACCGCCCAAGTCCCCATTCACAAGAATCGAGTACCAAGCATGCTCGACACAATTCATAATCAAGGTGATAAAATGAGGCGGGAAACCGAACCTGGTAAGGGCATGTCGCAAGAACCGCCACGATACCCGATCGTATGCCTTATTCAAATCCAGTTTCAGCAGCAAATTGTGCGAGTCCCCCCTCAAATTGAGATCATGTACCATTTCCGATGCCAGCAAAATATTGTCTGCAATTGCCCGACCTTTGACAAAACCACTCTGGTGTGGCGACAGAAGCTGCGGCAGTAGCGGACCAAGTCGCACAGTGAGTAACTTCGTGAAGATCTTAGAACTCACATTACAGAGGCTGATAGGCCGAAAATCAGCCCAAGCGACTGGCCCGTCCGTCTTGGGGAGAAGCACAAGTGTCGTTGCCGTATAGAACTTCAGAAGAGGAGCTCCCGAGAAGAAATCCAGAACAGCATCGAAAACATCCTCGTGAATAATATCCCAACACGTTTGATAGAAAGCGGCGGAAAAGCCATCAGGGCCAGCCACACTGTCCTTGTCAATCGAGAAAACCACAGCACGAACCTCCGCAAGTGTTGGTGGTTCCAGCAACCGAGCACATTCAGCCAAAGGAACCTGAGGCGGAGGGTCCGCCAGTGCATCCATCCCCGAGGTGTCTGCATCGTCAGGCTGACCAAACATCTCGGAGAAGTAGGTAATAGCTGACTGCTTAATGGCTGAGTGATCAGTGAGGGTACGAGCACCGTCCCTCATCGAGAAAAGCGTAGCCCGCCGACGCCGTTCCTTCACCATGGAGTGGAACATTCTGGAGTTTCGCTCTCCCTCAACTGCCCAACGACATGCTGCTTTTTGTTTCCAGAAGGCCTCCTCAAGAGAAATCGCATGTGTCAAGGCTGCTGCGCTCCGTTGACGACGGAGGAGGTTGGCGTCAGAGGGATCCCGATCGAAATCCGCTTCGCACTCCTCAGCATCTTTCTCTGCTGCTGCAAGTACCTGAAACACATTACCAAATACCTGTTTGTTCCACCACTTCAGAGCCTGCTTGAGGCGTCCGAGTTTCAATCGCAGGTTGAGGAGACCGGTGGTGCCCGTCGGGACAGCCCAACTCTGGCGGACGTGGTCCTGAAAAGAGTGGTGTCTAGTCCACATGTTCTGAAACCGGAATGCAGAGGCTAGGCGGTGCCGTTCATGCGAGAAACGGACCAAGAGCGGGGCGTGGTCCGAATGCATCCGCGGTAAGTGCCTGACTCGAGTTGTCTCCGCAAAATCCTCCCAGGCAGAGCTGTAAAGAATGCGATCAAGGCGCTCCCAAACCCGCCGATTGGTCCATGTGTGCGGGGGGCCCTCGAAACCAGCATCAATGAGGTTCGCATCGAGGATTGCGGTCGAGAAATCCTGAATAGAGCGCAATTTAGGCCGACCCGGGCCCTTCCGTTCAGATATATCGGCGATGGCATTAAAATCACCGCCAATCAGCCAGGGGGATCCCAGTGACGAAATCGCGGTGTCATGTAAGAAAGACCAAAGTTCGCGGCGCTGGGTGATAGAACACCTCGCATATATGCCAGATAAAAGAAAAGGCCGGCGAATCTGTGGAGATGATACCTGCACATGAAGACACTGATCGATCTCCGATATAGGCGCCAGTGTATAAGAATCATCAGCAAGAATCCAGATAGAATTAGCCGTGTTGGTTAGCATCTGAGAGAAACCAAACCGCCGGCAGAAGAAAGCAGTGTCCGCCAGAACCATGGGTTCAAGGATGATGAGAAGGCGGATACGGTGTTGCTTACAAAGCCAATGTACCTCCCGTTGAGCCCTGGGGTTACCAATTCCTCGAACATTCCAGACCAGAATGTAGGTGTCTGTCATCGAGTACTAGCAGAAGGGCGACGAGAGGAACTTACTTGCTGACGAGAGATGCTGCGGGTGATCGGCCTAGAGAAGGTTGGCGGCAGAGCCTGTGGCCGGTCATCCGACACTGTCTCCAAGGATCCGCTGAGAGACGGAGGATCAGCAGCCTGGTTCAAAACGCACACCCCTCTGCTCGGATGCGACTCCGTCGACAGAGCGACAACAGGGAGCGGTTCCGACGAAGTCCGCAGGAGGGGTGGGTTCGGACCAGATTCAGGGAGGAGCTCTGTCCCTGTAGTTGCATCAGCAGGGAGATCACAAGAGTGAAGATCAGTGGTACCTCTCGGGGAGAGAGACAGTGAATCAATGAGGGGCGGTTGGCCATCCTTAATAAGGGGCGAGTCACCATCCGAGTCCTCGGCGAAAGTGGCATGAAGTGCAGAGTCCTCATCCCGCTGGGTGTCCGAGGAAGGAGAACCCGTGGCCGATAGGCATGTGTCCACTGAAAGATCACGTCGATCGCAGATAGGTGATGCAGGGGGGTCCGAGAGCAGCACTGCCTTCCCCTTATCCAGGCCATGACCAGAGGGGAGTCCCCAGATTGCCAAAGACTGAGCAGGAGGAAGCGACACAGGCTCCGGGGGTACCTGCATAGCATCAGGAAGCAGTGGTAAAGGCGGCGAGGGTACCTGATCGTCCAAAGGGGGCTGCAGAAAGGGACCGAGGGCTGGAGCGGTGGCAGGAGTCGCTGGAGTGGGACTCAGCCGACAGTCGTCCAGCGGGGAAGCAGGACTGTCGATCGGGGGCGCAGCTGTAGTCTGTCCAGCCAGAGGGCGGACCGGAGAGGTTTCCGAAGGCGCCCGGAAGTCCCCAAAAGTAACTCGAACACCAGAGGTAAGCAGGATCGCAGAGGCATCCCCCCGTGAGTGGGCAAAGGTCACCCGAGGAGGAGCGTGGGGACGATGAGCCTCCGCAGGGCCGCTGAGATGCGCCGGTATTACCTGCTGTGAATTCCTGGCCGTCTGTGATGGATTTGGGGCCACTTGTGTCTCCCCAAAGGACACCCGCACACCTGAACGAAGGCGTCTGGAACCGTTCAACTCCGGTATGTCATCAGAAGGTCTCCGGGTAGAAGGCTGGGGGTCCTGGCGGAGGGGCCGAAGAGGAGCCTGCAAGGAGCCAGAATCATTAGTGATACCAGTAGAAGGCGTACCCCGATTTCGATTACGGCGCCGACGACGGCGTCGAGCAGTGGGGGGCCGGGATTCCATGATATCACCAGAGGCAGGGGCCGCAGAGATCTCAGAAGGGCCATGCACCGAGTCATGGCGACCAGAAGGCGCAGCAGGAGGATCCTGCGCAGCTGATACGGTCGCTGGTACCGGCTGCGAAGAAGGTCTGCGTAAACAAGCCTCTGCTTTATGTCCGAGATGGCGGCAGAGTGAGCAGAAACTAGGTAGACGCTCATAGATGACCTTCTGCTCGAGCACACCAGTACCCACATCAATCTCGAAGGCATGCAGGAGGGGCTTCGTAAGGTCAATTTCCACACAGACTCTGGCGTGGGAGCACCGACTCCGAGTCGCCGTAGGGGTATCAACCTTCAGAGGGGTCCCAATGCCAGCAGCAACCGTAAATAAAAGATCTCTGTGATACATGTGGAGAGGAAGTAGTGGGAGCGTAACCCACACCGGAACATGTGGGGGTTCCTCGGTAGTTTTGAAATCGGGGGTCCATTTGAGAACTCTCATCGGGAATCCTTTGATGAACCAAGTTCCTCGAATCCAAAGTCGCATATAATCAGCCTCGGTAGTGAGGCGAATCACAATATGGCGGTGATTAAGATGCTGCAAAACAAACTTCCCCGCCAAACAGAAACTCGCAAAACCTTCGGTAAGATCTTTCCAAGAAGAGTACCCATGAGAGAATTTACCGATAAGAATGTACGGGTGCGAGGCTGTGTACCTTGCTGTTTCGTCAGCAGTAAAAGCAAGGCGCGGCTGTCCAGCAGTAGAAATCCATTGTCCAATAGCAGTCGGACGAGGCTCCGCCAGAAAAGAGTAAGGACTGTCCTCAGGAATCTCGGAGTGGAGTCCGGAGGTGACAGCATTGGCAAAAGACTTGTGGGAATGGAGATGGTTAGTAGCAGAGGTGAGGCGTACCGAACCATCAGTTTGGGGAGGTTGCTGGCGGCCGGCAGCAGCCTGAGCGGCCATATCCGGCAATTCCACGGCAGAACCCTAGCTCCGGAAGGAGTCGGCGGCTGTCATCGGAGACGGTGGTAAAGGATGGGGTGCTGGGGCTGCCAGGGCCAGAGAATCAACAGTGCCGTCAGACCGGCGCTCAGAGCGCCAGAGCAGCAGAGAAACCGACGACGACAAGGGCCAGAGGCAGCCGTGAAGTCTGGGCACCGTTCAGGCACTGAACCCGCGTCTGGGGGCTTCTGGGTCGGGAGACACAGTGGCGGAACCAGGAGGGTGGTCTGGCGTCAGGGTCGGGCGGAGTAGCGGGGCGTCGTGTCGGGGTGACAAAACGTCGGGGTCAGTGACCGCCGCGACACCTGGGCCCCAGTCGGGAAGTGTTCTGGCGTCGGGGCACCGACTGGGGGTTGGCGGGGTCGGGGAGAAAAGTGGTGGCACCGAGTCGGGACAAACCGTCGGGACCAGTGACAACCACGAACCCTGGGCCTCGGGCGGGAGTGTGGTCGGGCAGCGAAGACGGTCGGAGAGGCGCCGAGTCGGGGCAACCTTCGGGACCGGAGACAGCCTCGGTCGGGCCAAGGTTGGGATCAACCTTCGGGAGCAGAGACGGCCTCGGTCGGGCCTCGGTCGGGATCAACCTTCGAGACCAGAGGCGACCTCGGTCGGGCCTCGGTCGGGATCAACCTTCGGGACCAGAGACGGCCTCGGTCGGGACTCGATCGGGATCAACCGTCGGGACCAGAGACGGCCTCGTTCGGGACTCGGTCGGGAGATCACCCGTCGGGAGAAACAGCAGTCGCGATCCCTGGGCCTCAGTCGGGGGATGATCTGGCGTCAAGGAGCACCGACCAAGGTGTATGTCGGGGTCGGGTGGAACAGTATCGGGGCCAGAGAGTTGGTCGGGCAGCGGAGTCGGCGGAATATGCAGAGGCGGCGTCTCGGGAACTCAACCGTCAGGAGGCCAACCGTCGGGAGATCAACTGTCGGGAGGTCAACCGTCGGGAGGAGGGCAACCGTCGGGGGAGTCACCGGCGGTTCCCAACGGTGTATTCCGGCGGTCGGGTGGCGGGTTCAGGGACTCCTCAACCCTGCGAGGACAATGACGGTGGCCGATTGACGATCCGACGTCGGAGACGGGAGAACGGCGGCGTCGAAGGTGTCGCAAATCAGGGCAACGGCGACGGCGACCTAGGGCAAGCGGCGGACAGTGGTGTAGAGGTGGCGACTCGCGGCGGTAGCCCGGCCCTGGGGGTTTTCCGGCCAGGGGAACACGATCCCGTCGTCAGAATGGTGGTCCGACGGCGGGGGGATGCCGAAACGCGGTGGCGACGGTGCGGGAGGCCAACCGTCAGGGGCGGAGCCGGCGGCGTATTCCGGCGATCGAGGGGTGGATTCGGGGACACCTCAGCCCTGCGAGTTCAGTGACGGTGGCCAAACGGCGATCCAACGCCGGTGTTGAGAGATACCGGCGCTGAAAGTATCGCCGCGCAGGGCAGTAGCGGCCGACGGTGCTGCAGCGATTTCCGGCGGCGGTTGGGTGAGGACGGGGGTTATGGAGGATGGCGACCACGATGGTGATGAGGCGCCGGGCTGAAAACGCCGGCAGCGGCGAGTTCGCCGGTGACGTCGTTTCGGGGCTGACGAGAGCGGCGGCTGGGGGCGGTTTCCGGCGACGGGGCTCGGTGTAGGGGGGGGTTTTCGGGGATGGCGAGTCGAGTGACGGTGGCAGATTGGCCGTCCGGCGTCTGGATCCGCCGGAACAGCGACGGCAGTGGCTGGAGGCGTGAAATCGCCCAAGTGCTGGAGAGCGTTTGTAAATTCGCGGTTTGGTTTAGGGTTTAGGGTTTAGGGTTTAGGGTTTAGGGTTTAGGGTTTAGGGTTTAGGGTTTTGGGTTTTGGGTTTGGGGTTTGGGGTTTGGGGTTTGGGGTTTGGGGTTTGGGGTTTAGGGGTTAGGGGTTAGGGGTTAGGGGTTAGGGTTTAGGGTTTAGGGTTTAGGGTTTTTTTTTTTTTTTTTTTTTTTTTTTTTTTTTGGCTGGGCTCAAAGAGCTGCCTACGTACCCAAACGGGATCAAGCCATACGTAGTTCTGCAAAGTTTGGTACAAGTGCTGGAAACGTAAAATAGAGAATATAAGAAAAAAAGCTAACGGAAGCGAAAGCACGGGAGGCCCGCCGCGTCAGCATGGATGAGGCCACGAGTCCTCGCAGGGATGTCCGCCGGCTCAAGGATCCGCATGTGAGGAAGGCCAACAGAGGTGTTCGCCAAGTTGTCCGCCACTTTGTTGCCCTCGCGGAAAATATGAGAGATCCTCCACTCGATGCTGCGAAGCTGTAGGCGCAGGTGGTGGAGACAAGCCTGGAGGGTCCAGTGTCCCGTCGAGGAGGAGATGAGAGAGATGCTGCTTGCCGAGTCCGTCTCGATCCAGAGAGGGAGGAGGCCGCGGGCAACCGCCAGGTCCACTCCAGATCGAATCGCCTGCAGTTCGGCCAAAGTGTTCGTCGTATTCAAAAGGGGAACTTGGAATGCCACAATTGGGGCGCCGGTGGCATCCCGAATGACGCCCGCGGCTCCAGCGGCGCCTGGATTCCCGAGTGATGCCCCATCAGTGTTGAGTTTGAACCAGCCTGGAGACGGGGCTTCCCAGCGTACCATGACCGGCGGCCGAAGAACCGGAGGTGGGAGGCGAAGACCGAGACGAGAGGCTAGGTGCACCTCCCCAGGCCAGTGCTGACGCTGAAGGAGGCCAGCACGGCCTAAGACCTGCAAATGACAGTGAATACGCCAAATAATCCGGTCAGATGAAATCTGGATACCTCGGTGTTTGGCGTCATTCCTTGCCGTCCAAAGAAACCAGAAGGCCATGAGCGGTATATAAGTACGGATACTCCGCGCATGTGGGGAGGACAGACGCCAAGCGGAAACCATCAGGTGGGGCGCATGTGTCCGCGGGATTTGGATATGAAATAGATCAGCAAGATGGCGCCACACGCGCTGGGCAACCGCCGACGAGAAGAATAAGTGCTCGATCGTCTCAGACTCCCGACAGCACTGGCAGCAAGAGACAATAGGGAGGCCCATCTTCCGTAAGGCCTCATCGACGGGTATCCGACGGCGAAATAAACGCCATAGGAAAACCGACATTGTAGGAGTAAGAAGCGGCGACCACAAGCTGCAAGAGAGCCAGCTCCGTGCTCCAGCAGTTCGGCTCATCTCCCATGCTGAGGATGTAGAGAAAGTACCTGTGGTCGAGGCCTTCCAGATCGGCTGATCCGCAATCTGGGGATCAGAAGGAATCGCCGAGACCTGCTGAACAAGGGTTTCAGGGAGATAAGCTCGGAGGCGCGGCAAGTCCCACGTCCCGTTAACCCACATCTCTTTCACCCGTATCGGCGGAGGGCGGTCCTGGCGGTCAGCGCAGAGCGGACGATCTCCACACCAATTATCATACCAGAAGAAGCAGTCCCCACGTCCCAAATTCCAAGTGATCTGAGTCTGTGCCTCGTCTCGAACCTGGCAGAGACGCTTCCAAACCGGGCTGTCGTAGCTCCTGCAAGGTGCAAATCCTGGAAATGAATTCCGAAAATATTTCTGTTGAAGCGCGCGAGCCCAAAGGGAGGAGCCATCTCTGAGTCGCCACCACAGTTTAAACGAGAAGGCCCGAACCGTATCGGCCAGGCGTCGAATGCCAAGTCCACCTTCTTCCTGTGGCCGTGCAATATCCGCCCAGGAGATCCAATGGCGGCGTCGGTGCCCGTGATAAGAACCCCAGAAAAAACGAGCAAAAAGTTGCTCCACAGAGTGAAGTACCGCCTGGGGGGGGCAAAGTACCTGCAGCAGATATAGGGGGAGCGAGAACAAAGTGCTCCTGATTAACTGTAATCGACCCCCGTGAGATAGAACCGAGCGATCCCAGCGCTGCAGATAACGACGGAGTTTTCCAAGGAGTTCCTCATAAAGAATATTGCGCCGATTGCCCACATAGAGGGGCGCACCAAGATATGTAAGAGGGAGTTCAGCTGCGCCAAAACCAGTCACCGATTGGAGCTGTCGTTGAACATTCTCCGGGCACTGGCGGCTGAAAACAAGCTGGCTTTTCTGACAGTTCACCTTCTGGCCAGTAATCCGTGCGTAAGTCGTCAGAAAGTCGGTCAGAAGGCTGATGCGATTGCCACAGGTATTAGCGAATATGAGGACATCATCCGCATAAGCAAGGTGCGTCAGCCGGAACCGACCACGACACCGATAGTACAGATCCGGAAAACGGCTGTAGAGGCGCTCCAAGCCGCGTGATAAGAGATCTGCAGCCAAGACAAAAAGGGTCGGGGACAAGGGGTCTCCCTGCCTAAGGCCTCGCGAGGAGGGGAAGAAGCCACCCAGGTCCCCATTCACAAGGATCGAGTACCACGCATGCTCAACACAGTTCATAATCAAAGTGATGAAGTGAGCCGGGAAACCGAACCTGGAAAGGGCGTGCCGTAAGAACCGCCATGACACCCGATCGTACGCCTTGTTAAGGTCCAATTTCAGCAATAAATTGTGCGAGCCTCCTCTCAGATTAAGATCATGGACCATCTCCGACGCTAACAGGATATTGTCCGCAATCGCGCGGCCTTTGACAAAGCCGCTCTGATGCGGCGATAGAAGCTGCGGCAGTAGAGGGCTAAGGCGCGTGGTGAGTAGCTTTGTGAAGATCTTACTGCTGACATTACAGAGGCTGATAGGTCGATAATCAGCCCATGCAAGTGGCCCCTCCTTCTTGGGGATAAGTACAAGAGTCGTCGCTGTATAAAACTTCAGGAGGGGGGCTCCCGAAAAGAAATCCAATACAGCATCAAACACATCCTCCCGGATGATCTCCCAACATTTCTGGTAGAAGGCGGCAGAGAAGCCATCGGGGCCAGCCGCACTATCTTGATCAATCGAGAAGACTACAGCACGAATCTCCGCAAGTGTAGGCGGTTCAAGCAACCGAGTGCACTCGGCTGGCGGAACCTGGGGCGGTGGGTCTGCCAAGGCATCCATTTCCGATGTGTCGGCATCATCAGGCTGTCCCAACATCCCAGAGAAATAGGTAATGGCTGACTGCTTAATATCTGAGTGATCAGTGAGGGTACGAGCACCGTCAGCCATCGAGAAGATTGTCGCCCGCCGGCGTCGTTCCTTCACCATGGAATGGAACATACGGGAGTTCCGTTCTCCCTCGACCGCCCACCGACAGGCTGCTTTCTGTTTTCAGTAAGCCTCCTCTAGTGCAATCGCATGCGTCAAAGCCGCAGCGCTACGCTGACGGCGGAGGAGGTTGGCGTCAGAGGGATCCCGATCGAAATCCGCTTCACACTCCTCTGCGTCTTTTTCTGCTGCTGCCAATACCTGAAAAACATTCCCAAATACCTGTTTATTTCACCACTTCAGAGCCTGTTTGAGTCGTCCAAGTTTCAGTCGCAGGTTGAGGAGACCGGTGGTGCCCGTCGGGACAACCCAACTCTGGCGGACGTATTGGTGGCGACTTTAATGCCATCGCCGACATATCTGAACGGAAGGGCCCAGGGTTTAGGGTTTAGGGTTTAGGGTTTAGGGTTTAGGGTTTAGGGTTTAGGGTTTAGGGTTTAGGGTTTAGGGTTTAGGGTTTAGGGTTTAGGGTTTCGGGTTTGGGGTTTCGGGTTTCGGGTTTCGGGTTTCGGGTTTCGGGTTTGGGGTTTGGGGTTTGGGGTTTGGGGTTTAGGGTTTAGGGTTTAGGGTTTCGGGTTTAGGGTTTAGGGTTTAGGGTTTAGGGTTTAGGGTTTCGGGTTTCGGGTTTCGGGTTTCGGGTTTCGGGTTTCGGGTTTCGGGTTTCGGGTTTAGGGTTTAGGGTTTAGGGTTTAGGGTTTAGGGTTTAGGGTTTAGGGTTTAGGGTTTAGGGTTTAGGGTTTAGGGTTTAGGGTTTAGGGTTTAGGGTTTTTTTTTTTTTTTTTTTTTTTTTTTTTTGGCTGGGCTCAAAGAGCTGCCTACGTACCCCAACGGGATCAAGCCATACGTAGTTCTGCAAAGTTCAGTACAAGTGCTGTAAATGTAAATAAAGATTGTAAGCAACTAAAAGCTAACGGAAGCGAAAGCACGGGAGGCCCGCCGCGTCAGCATGGATGAGGCCACGGGTCCTCGCTGGGATGTCCGCCGGCTCAAGGATCCGCATATGAGGAAGGGCAACAGAGGTGTTCGCCAAGTTGTCCGCCACTTTATTGCCCTCGCGGAAAATATGGGAGATCCTCCACTCGATGCTGCGAAGCTGTAGGCGCAGGTGGTGGAGACAAGGCTGGAGAGTCCAGTGTCCCGTCGAGGAGGAGATGAGAGAGATACTGCTGGCCGAGTCCGTCTCGATCCAGAGAGGGAGGAGGCCGCGGGCAACCGCCAGGTCCACTCCAGATCGAATCGCCTGCAGTTCGGCCAAAGTGTTCGTCGTATTCAAAAGGGGAACTTGGAATGCCACAATTGGGGCGCCGGTGGCATCCCGAATGACGCCCGCGGCTCCAGCGGCGCCTGGATTCCCGAGCGATGCCCCATCAGTGTTGAGTTTGAACCAGCCTGGAGACGGGGCTTCCCAGCGTACCATGACCGGCGGCCGAAGAACCGGAGGTGGGAGGCGAAGACCGAGACGAGAGGCAAGGTGCACCTCCCCAGGCCAGTGCTGACGCTGAAGAAGGCCAGCACGGCCTAAGACCTGCAAATGACAGTGAATACGCCAAATAATCCGGTCAGATGAAATCTGGATACCTCGGTGTTTGGCGTCATTCCTTGCCGTCCAAAGAAACCAGAAGGCCAGGAGCGGTATATAAGTACGGATACTCCGCGCATGTGGGGAGGACAGACGCCAAGCGGAAACCATCAGGTGGGGCGCATGTGTCCGCGGGATTTGGATATGAAACAGATCAGCAAGATGGCGCCACACGCGCTGGGCAACCGCCGACGAGAAGAATAAGTGCTCGATCGTCTCAGACTCCCGACAGCACTGGCAGCAAGAGACAATAGGGAGGCCCATCTTCCGTAAGGCCTCATCGACGGGTATCCGACGGCGAAATAAACGCCATAGGAAAACCGACATTGTAGGAGTAAGAAGCGGCGACCACAAGCTGCAAGAGAGCCAGCTCCGTGCTCCAGCAGTTCGGCTCATCTCCCATGCTGAGGATGTAGAGAAAGCACCTGTAGTCGAGGCCTTCCAGATCGGCTGATCCGCAATCTGGAGATCAGAAGGAATCGCCGAGACCTGCTGAACAAGGGTTTCAGGGAGATAAGCTCGGAGGCGCGGCAATTCCCACGTCCCGTTAACCCACATCTCTTTCACCCGTATCGGCGGAGGGCGGTCCTGGCGGTCAGCGCAGAGCGGACGATCTCCACACCAATTATCAAACCAGAAGAAGCAGTCCCCACGCCCCAAATTCCAAGTGATCTGAGTCTGTGCCTCGTCTCGAACCTGGCAGAGGCGCTTCCAAACCGGGCTGTCGTAGCTCCTGCAGGGTGCAAATCCTGGAAATGAATTCCGAAAATATTTCTGTTGAAGCGCGCGAGCCCAAAGGGAGGAGCCATCTCTGAGTCGCCACCACAGTTTAAACGAGAAGGCCCGAACCGTATCGGCCAGACGTCGAATGCCAAGTCCACCTTCTTCCTGTGGCCGTGCAATATCCGCCCAGGAGATCCAATGGCGGCGTCGGTGCCCGTGATAAGAACCCCAGAAAAAACGAGCAAAAAGTTGCTCCACAGAGTGAAGTACCGCCTGGGGGGGGCAAAGTACCTGCAGCAGATATAGGGGGAGCGAGAACAAAGTGCTCCTGATTAACTGTAATCGACCCCCGTGAGATAGAACCGAGCGATCCCAGCGCTGCAGATAACGACGGAGTTTTCCAAGGAGTTCCTCATAAAGAATATTGCGCCGATTGCCCACATAGAGGGGCGCGCCAAGATATGTAAGAGGGAGTTCAGCTGCGCCAAAACCAGTCACCGATTGGAGCTGTCGTTGAACATTCTCCGGGCACTGGCGGCTGAAAACAAGCTGGCTTTTCTGACAGTTCACCTTCTGGCCAGTAATCCGTGCGTAAGTCGTCAGAAAGTCGGTCAGAAGGCTGATGCGATTGCCACAGGTGTTAGCGAATATGAGGACATCATCCGCATAAGCAAGGTGCGTCAGCCGGAACCGACCACGACACCGATAGTACAGATCCGGAAAACGGCTGTAGAGGCGCTCCAAGCCGCGTGATAAGAGATCTGCAGCCAAGACAAAAAGGGTCGGGGACAAGGGGTCTCCCTGCCTAAGGCCTCGCGAGGAGGGGAAGAAGCCACCCAGGTCCCCATTCACAAGGATCGAGTACCACGCATGCTCAACACAGTTCATAATCAAAGTGATGAAGTGAGCCGGGAAACCGAACCTGGAAAGGGCGTGCCGTAAGAACCGCCATGACACCCGATCGTACGCCTTGTTAAGGTCCAATTTCAGCAATAAATTGTGCGAGCCTCCTCTCAGATTAAGATCATGGACCATCTCCGACGCTAACAGGATATTGTCCGCAATCGCGCGGCCTTTGACAAAGCCGCTCTGATGCGGCGATAGAAGCTGCGGCAGTAGAGGGCTAAGGCGCGTGGTGAGTAGCTTTGTGAAGATCTTACTGCTGACATTACAGAGGCTGATAGGTCGATAATCAGCCCATGCAAGTGGCCCCTCCTTCTTGGGGATAAGTACAAGAGTCGTCGCTGTATAAAACTTCAGGAGGGGGGCTCCCGAAAAGAAATCCAGTACAGCATCAAAAACATCCTCCCGGATGATCTCCCAACATTTCTGGTAGAAGGCGGCAGAGAAGCCATCGGGACCAGCCGCACTATCTTGATCAATCGAGAAGACCACAGCACGAATCTCCGCAAGTGTAGGCGGTTCAAGCAACCGAGTGCACTCGGCTGGCGGGACCTGGGGCGGTGGGTCTGCTAAGGCATCCATTTCCGATGTGTCGGCATCATCAGGCTGTCCCAACATCCCAGAGAAGTAGGTAATGGCTGACTGCTTAATATCTGAGTGATCAGTGAGGGTACGAGCACCGTCAGCCATCGAGAAGATTGTCGCCCGCCGGCGTCGTTCCTTCACCATGGAATGGAACATACGGGAGTTCCGTTCTCCCTCGACCGCCCACCGACAGGCTGCTTTCTGTTTCCAGTAAGCCTCCTCTAGTGCAATCGCATGCGTCAAAGCCGCAGCGCTACGCTGACGGCGGAGGAGGTTGGCATCAGAGGGATCCCGATCGAACTCCGCTTCACACTCCTCTGCGTCTTTTTCTGCTGCTGCCAATACCTGAAAAACATTCCCAAATACCTGTTTGTTCCACCACTTCAGAGCCTGTTTGAGTCGTCCAAGTTTCAGTCGCAGGTTGAGGAGACCGGTGGTGCCCGTCGGGACAACCCAACTCTGGCGGACGTGGTCCTGAAAAGTGTGGTGTCTGGTCCACATGTTCTGAAACCGGAATGCAGAGGCAAGGCGGTGTCTTTCATGCGAGAATCGGACCAAGAGCGGGGCGTGGTCCGAATGCATCCGCGGGAGGTGTCTGACACGAGTCGTCTCAGCGAAATCCTCCCAGGCAGTGTTGCAGAGAATGCGGTCCAGGCGCTCCCAAACTCGTCGATTTGTCCATGTATGGGGGGAGCCTTCAAAACCGGCATCAATAAGATTCGCATCAAGGATAGCCGCTGAGAAATCCTGAATAGATCGCAACTTAGGGCGACCTGGGCCCTTCCGTTCAGATATGTCAGCGATGGCATTAAAGTCGCCACCAATAAGCCAAGGAGACCCCAATGACGAGGCCGCTGTGTCCTGTAGGAAAGACCAGAGGGCACGACGCTGGGTGACAGAACATCGCGCATAGATCCCAGATAGGAAAAAGGGCCGGCGGTGCTGCGGAGACGAAACCTGCACATGAAGACACTGATCGATCTCCGAAATAGGCTCCAGTTTATAGGAGTCATCAGCAAGAATCCAGATAGAATTGACCGCGTTGGTAAGCATCTGGGAGAAGCCAAAACGCCGGCAAAAGAAAGCAACATCCGCAAAAACCATAGGCTCCAGAAGAATAAGAATGCGGATACGGTGCTGCTTGCAGAGCCAATGTACCTCTCGTTGAGCTCGGGGGTTGCCAACTCCGCGCACATTCCAAACCAAGAGGGAGGTGTCCGTCATCGGGAACTGGCAGAAGGGCGACGAGAGGAACTTACTTGCTGACGAGAGATGCTGCGGGTAATCGGTCTAGAGAAGGTCGGCGGCAGAGCCTGTGGCCGGTCATCCGAAACTGTCTCCAAAGATCCGCTGAGAGACGGAGGATCAGCAGCCTGGTTCAAAACGCACACTCCCCTGCTCGGATGCGACTCCGTCGACAGAGCGACAACAGGGAGCGGTTCCGATGAAGTCCGCAGGAGGGGTGGGTTCGGACCAGATTCAGGGAAGAGCTCTGTCCCTGTAATTGCAGCAGCAGGTAGATCACCAGAGTGAAAATCAGTGGTACCTCTCGGGGAAAGAGATAGTGAATCGAGGAGGGGCGGTTGGCCATCCTTAATAAGAGGCGAGTCACCATCCGAGTCCTCGGCGAAAGTGGCTTGTAGTGCAGAGTCCTCCTCCCGCTGGGTGTCCGAGGAAGGAGAACCAGTAGCCGATAGGCATGTGTCCACTGAAAGATCACGTCGATCGCGGACAGGGGATGCAGAAGGTTCAGAGAGCAGCACGGCCTTCCCCTTATCCAGGCCATGACCAGAGGGGAGTCCCCAAATTGCCAAAGATTGAGCAGGAGGAAGCGACACAGGCTCCGGAGGCACCTGCATATCATCAGCAAGCAGTGGCAAAGGCGACGAGGGTACCTGAGTGGCCAAAATGGGCTGCGGAAGGAGACCAAGGGCTGAGGCGGTGGCAGGAGTCGCCGGAGTGGGACTCAACCGACTGTCATCCAGAGGGGAGGCAGGACTGTCAATCGGAGGCTCAGCTGTAGTCTGACAGGCCAGAGGGCGGGCCGGAGAGGTTTCCGAAGGCGTCAGAAAGTCCCCAAAGGTAACTCGGACACCAGAGGTAAGCAACATCGCAGAGGCATCCCCCCGTGAGTGGGCAAAGGTCACCCGAGGAGGAGCATGGGGGCGATGAGGCTCCGCAGGGCCGCTGAGATGCGCCGGTGTGAGCTGCAGTGACTTCTCGGCCGTCTGTGATGGGGTTGGGGCCACCTGTGTCTCCCCAAAGGTCACCCGCACACCAGAGCGAAGACGTCTGGCGCCATTCAAACCCGGGATGTCATCAGAAGGTCGCCGGGTAGAAGGCTGGGGGTCCCGTCGGAGGAAATGAGAAGGAGCCTGCAAGGAGCCAGAATCATTAGTAATACCAGTAGAAGGCGTACCCCGATTTCGATTGCGGCGCCGACGACGGCGGCGAGCAGTGGGTGGCCGGGATTCCATGATATCACCAGAGGCAGGGGCTGCAGAAATCTCAGAAGGGCCATGCACCGAGTCATGGCGACCAGAAGGCGCAGCAAGAGGAACCTGCGCAGCTGATACGGTTGCTGGTACCGGCTGCGAAGAAGGTCTGCGTAAACAAGCCTCCGCTTTGTGCCCAAGATGGCGGCAGAGTGAGCAGAAGCTAGGGAGCCGCTCGTAAATGACCTTCTGCTCAAGCACACCAGTACCCACATCAATCTCAAAAGCATGTAGGAGGGGCTTCGACAGATCAACCTCCACACAGACTCGGGCGTGAGAGCAACGACTCTGTGTAGCCGTGGGGCCATCAACCTTCAAGGGGGTCCCAATACCAGAGGCAACTGCGAAGAGCATATCTTTATGGAACATGTGGAGAGGAAGTAGAGGAAATGTTACCCACACCGGGGCAAACGGAGGTTCCTCAGTAGTTTTGAAATCCGGAGTCCATTTAAGAAGTCTCATCGGAAATCCCTTGATAAACCAAGTCCCTCTGATCCATAAACGCGTATAGTCTGCCTCCGTAGTTAGGCGAATCACAACATGTCGATGATTCAAATGTTGTAAAGCAAATTTTCCTGCCAAACGAAAACTCGCAAATCCCTCGGCGAGATCTTTCCAAGAAGAGTACCCATGTGAAAATTTCCCGATAAGAATATATGGGTGTGAAGCCGTGTACCTTGCAGTTTCGGCAGCAGTGAAAGCAAGGCGTGGTTGTCCAGCAGTGTGGACCCATTGGCCAATAGGAGCCGGACGGGGCTCCGCCAGAAAAGAGTAAGGACTGTCCTCAGGAACATCGGAATTGAGTCCGGAGGTTACAGCATTGGCGAAAGACTTGTGTGAATGGAGATGGTTAGCAGCAGTGGTAGGACGCCCCGAACCATCAGTGGCGGGAGGTGGCTGGCGGCCGGCAGCAGCCTGAGCGGCCATATCCGGCAAATCCACGGCAGAACCCTAGCTCCGGAAGGAGTCGGCGGCTGTCATCGGAGACGGCGGTAAAGGATGGGGTTCTGGGGCTGCCAGGGCCAGAGAATCAACAGTGCCGTCAGACCAGCGCTCAGAGCGCCAGAGCAGCAGAGAAACCGACGACGACAAGGGCCAGAGGCAGCCGTGAAGTCTGGGCACCGTTCAGGCACTGAACCCGCGTCTGGGGGCTTCTGGGTCGGGCGACACAGTGGCGGGACCAGGAGGGTGGGCTGGCGTCAGGGTCGGGCGGAGTAGCGGGGCGTCGTGTCGGGATGTCAAAACGTCGGGGTCAGTGACCGCCGCGACACCTGGGCCTCAGTCGGGAAGTGTTCTGGCGTCGGGGCACCGACTGGGGGTTGGCGGGGGTCGGGGAGAACAGTGGTAGCACCGAGTCGGGACAAACCGTCGGGACCAGTGACAACCACGAACCCTGGCCTCGGGCGGGAGTGTGGTCGGGCAGCGAAGACGGTCGGAGAGGCGCCGAGTCGGGGCAACCTTCGGGACCGGAGACAGCCTCGGTCGGGCCAAGGTCGGGATCAACCTTCGGGAGCAGAGACGGCCTCGGTCGGGCCTCGGTCGGGATCAACCTTCGAGACCAGAGACGGCCTCGGTCGGTCCGCGGTCGGGATCAACCTTCGGGACCAGAGACGGCCACGGTCGGCCTCGATCGGGATCAACCGTCGGGACCAGAGACGACCTCGGTCGGCCTCGGTCGGGAGCAACCTACGGGACCAGAGACGGCCTCGGTCGGGACTCAGTCGGGAGATCACCCGTCGGGAGAACAGCAGTCGCGATCCCTGGGCCTCAGTCGGGGGATGCTCTGGCGTCAAGGAGCACCGACCAAGGTGAATGTCGGGGTCGGGTGGAACAGTATCGGGACCAGAGAGTTGGTCGGGCAGCGGAGTCGGCGGAATATGCAGAGGCGGCGTCTCGGGAACTCAACCGTCAGGAGGCCAACCGTCGGGAGATCAACTGTCGGGAGGTCAACCGTCGGGAGGAGGGCAACCGTCGGGGGAGTCACCGGCGGTTCCCAACGGTGTATTCCGGCGGTCGGGTGGCGGGTTCAGGGACTCCTCAACCCTGCGAGGACAGTGACGGTGGCCGATTGACGATCCGACGTCGGAAACGGGAGAACGGCGGCGCCGAAGGTGTCGCAAATCAGGGCTACGGCGACGGCGACCTAGGGCAAACGGCGGACAGTGGTGTAGAGGTGGCGACTCGCGGCGGTAGCCCGGCCCTGGGGGTTTTCCGGCCAGGGGAACACGATCCCGTCGTCAGAATGGTGGTCCGACGGCGGGGGGATGCCGAAACGCGGTGGCGACGGTGCGGGAGGCCAACCGTCAGGGGCGGAGCCGGCGGCGTATTCCGGCGATCGAGGGGTGGATTTGGGGACACCTCAGCCCTGCGAGTTCAGTGACGGTGGCCAAACGGCGATCCAACGCCGGTGTTGAGAGATACCGGCGCTGAAAGTATCGCCGCGCAGGGCAGTAGCGGCCGACGGTGCTGCAGCGGTTTCCGGCGGTGGTTGGGTGGGGACGGGGGTTATGGAGGATGGCGACCACGATGGTGATGAGGCGCCGGGCTGAAAACGCCGGCAGCGGCAAGTTCGCCGGTGACGTCGTTTCGGGGCTGACGAGAGCGGCGGTTGGGGGCGGTTTCCGGCGACGGGGCTCGGTGTAGGGGGGGGTTTTCGGGGATGGCGAGTCGAGTGACGGTGGCAGATTGGCCGTCCGGCGTCTGGATCCGCCGGAACAGCGACGGCAGTGGCTGGAGGCGTGAAATCGCCCAAGGGCTGGAGAGCGTTTGTTTTTTTGCGGTGGTTTAGGGTTTAGGGTTTTCGGTTTAGGGTTTAGGGTTTAGGGTTTAGGGTTTAGGGTTTAGGGTTTAGGGGTTAGGGGTTTAGGGGTTAGGGTTTAGGGTTTAGGGTTTAGGGTTTAGGGTTTAGGGTTTAGGGTTTTTTTTTTTTTTTTTTTTTTTTTTTTTTTTTTTGGCTGGGCTCAAAGAGCTGCCTACGTACCCCAACGGGATCAAGCCATACGTAGTTCTGCAAAGTTCGGTACAAGTGCTGCGAATGTAAATAAAGAGTGTAAGCAAATAAAAGCTAACGGAAGCGAAAGCACGGGAGGCCCGCCGCGTCAGCATGGATGAGGCCACGGGTCCTCGCTGGGATGTCCGCCGGCTCAAGGATCCGCATATGAGGAAGGGCAACAGAGGTGTTCGCCAAGTTGTCCGCCACTTTATTGCCCTCGCGGAAAATATGAGAGATCCTCCACTCGATGCTGCGAAGCTGTAGGCGCAGGTGGTGGAGACAAGGCTGGAGAGTCCAGTGTCCCGTCGAGGAGGAGATGAGAGAGATACTGCTGGCCGAGTCCGTCTCGATCCAGAGAGGGAGGAGGCCGCGGGCAACCGCCAGGTCCACTCCAGATCGAATCGCCTGCAGTTCGGCCAAAGTGTTCGTCGTATTCAAAAGGGGAACTTGGAATGCCACAATTGGGGCGCCGGTGGCATCCCGAATGACGCCCGCGGCTCCAGCGGCGCCTGGATTCCCGAGCGATGCCCCATCAGTGTTGAGTTTGAACCAGCCTGGAGACGGGGCTTCCCAGCGTACCATGACCGGCGGCCGAAGAACCGGAGGTGGGAGGCGAAAGCCGAGACTAGAGGCTAGGTGCACCTCCCCAGGCCAGTGCTGACGCTGAAGGAGGCCAGCACGGCCTAAGACCTGCAAATGCGAGTGAATACGCCAAATAATCCGGTCAGATGAAATCTGGATACCTCGGTGTTTGGCGTCATTCCGTGCCGTCCAAAGAAACCAGAAGGCCAGGAGCGGTATATAAGTACGGATACTCCGCGCATGTGGGGAGGACAGACGCCAAGCGGAAACCATCAGGTGGGGCGCATGTGTCCGCGGAATTTGGATATGAAATAGATCAGCAAGATGGCGCCACACGCGCTGGGCAACTGCCGACGAGAAGAATAAGTGCTCGATCGTCTCAGACTCCCGACAGCACTGGCAGCAAGAGACAATAGGGAGGCCCATCTTCCGTAAGGCCTCATCGACGGGTATCCGACGGCGAAATAAACGCCATAGGAATACCGACATTGTAGGAGTAAGAAGCGGCGACCACAAGCTGCAAGAGAGCCAGCTCCGTGCTCCAGCTGTTCGGCTCATCTCCCATGCTGAGGTTGTAGAGAAAGTACCTGTGGTCGAGGCCTTCCAGATCGGCTGATCCGCAATCTGGAGATCAGAAGGAATCGCCGAGACCTGCTGAACAAGGGTTTCAGGGAGGTAAGCTCGGAGGCGCGGCAAGTCCCACGTCCCGTTAACCCACATCTCTTTCACCCGTATCGGCGGAGGGCGGTCCTGGCGGTCAGCGCATAGCGGACGATCTCCACACCAAATATCATACCAGAAGAAGCAGTCCCCGCGCCCCAAATTCCAAGTGATCTGAGTCTGTGCCTCATCTCGAACCTGGCAGAGACGCTTCCAAACCGGGCTGTCGTAGCTCCTGCAGGGTGCAAGTCCTGGAAAGGAATTCCGAAAATATTTCTGTTGAAGCGCGCGAGCCCAAAGGGAGGAGCCATCTCTGAGTCGCCACCAGAGTTTAAACGAGAAGGCCCGAACCGTATCGGCCAGGCGACGAATGCCAAGCCCACCCTCCTCCTGTGGCCGTGCAATATCCGCCCAGGAGATCCAATGGCGGCGGCGGTGCCCGTGATAAGAACCCCAGAAAAAACGAGCAAAAAGTTGCTCCACAGAGTGAAGTACCGCCTGGGGGGGGCAAAGTACCTGCAGCAGATATAGGGGGAGCGAGAACAAAGTGCTCCTGATTAACTGTAATCGACCCCCGTGAGATAGAACCGAGCGATCCCAGCGCTGCAGATAACGACGGAGTTTTCCAAGGAGTTCCTCATAAAGAATATTGCGCCGATTGCCCACATAGAGGGGCGCGCCAAGATATGTAAGAGGGAGTTCAGCTGCGCCAAAACCAGTCACCGATTGGAGCTGTCGTTGAACATCTCCGGGCACTGGCGGCTGAAAACAAGCTGGCTTTTCTGACAGTTCACCTTCTGGCCAGTAATCCGTGCGTAAGTCGTCAGAAAGTCGGTCAGAAGGCTGATGCGATTGCCACAGGTATTAGCGAATATGAGGACATCATCCGCATAAGCAAGGTGCGTCAGCCGGAACCGACCACGACACCGATAGTACAGATCCGGAAAACGGCTGTAGAGGCGCTCCAAGCCGCGTGATAAGAGATCTGCAGCCAAGACAAAAAGGGTCGGGGACAAGGGGTCTCCCTGCCTAAGGCCTCGCGAGGAGGGGAAGAAACCACCCAGGTCCCCATTCACAAGGATCGAGTACCACGCATGCTCAACACAGTTCATAATCAAAGTGATGAAGTGAGCCGGGAAACCGAACCTGGAAAGGGCGTGCCGTAAGAACCGCCATGACACCCGATCGTACGCCTTGTTAAGGTCCAATTTCAGCAATAAATTGTGCGAGCCTCCCCTCAGATTAAGATCATGGACCATCTCCGACGCTAACAGGATATTGTCCGCAATCGCGCGGCCTTTGACAAAGCCGCTCTGATGCGGCGATAGAAGCTGCGGCAGTAGAGGGCTAAGGCGCGTGGTGAGTAGCTTTGTGAAGATCTTACTGCTGACATTACAGAGGCTGATAGGCCGATAATCAGCCCATGCAAGTGGCCCCTCCTTCTTGGGGATAAGTACAAGAGTCGTCGCTGTATAAAACTTCAGGAGGGGGGCTCCCGAAAAGAAATCCAGTACAGCATCAAACACATCCTCCCGGATGATCTCCCAACATTTCTGGTAGAAGGCGGCAGAGAAGCCATCGGGACCAGCCGCACTATCTTGATCAATCGAGAAGACCACAGCACGAATCTCCGCAAGTGTAGGCGGTTCAAGCAACCGAGTGCACTCGGCCGGCGGAACCTGGGGCGGTGGGTCTGCCAAGGCATCCATTTCCGATGTGTCGGCATCATCAGGCTGTCCCAACATCCCAGAGAAATAGGTAATGGCTGACTGCTTAATATCTGAGTGATCAGTGAGGGTACGAGCACCGTCAGCCATCGAGAAGATTGTCGCCCGCCGGCGTCGTTCCTTCACCATGGAATGGAACATACGGGAGTTCCGTTCTCCCTCGACCGCCCACCGACAGGCTGCTTTCTGTTTCCAGTAAGCCTCCTCCAGTGCAATCGCATGCGTCAAAGCCGCAGCGCTACGCTGACGGCGGAGGAGGTTGGCGTCAGAGGGATCCCGATCGAACTCCGCTTCACACTCCTCTGCGTCTTTTTCTGCTGCTGCCAATACCTGAAAAACATTCCCAAATACCTGTTTGTTCCACCACTTCAGAGCCTGTTGAGTCGTCCAAGTTTCAGTCGCAGGTTGAGGAGACCGGTGGTGCCCGTCGGGACAGCCCAACTCTGGCGGACGTGGTCCTGAAAAGTGTGGTGTCTGGTCCACATGTTCTGAAACCGGAATGCAGAGGCAAGGCGGTGTCTTTCATGCGAGAATCGGACCAAGAGCGGGGCGTGGTCCGAATGCATCCGCGGGAGGTGTCTGACACGAGTCGTCTCAGCGAAATCCTCCCAGGCAGTGTTGTAGAGAATGCGGTCCAGGCGCTCCCAAACTCGTCGATTTGTCCATGTATGGGGGGAGCCTTCAAAACCGGCATCAATAAGATTCGCATCAAGGATAGCCGCTGAGAAATCCTGAATAGAGCGCAACTTAGGGCGACCTGGGCCCTTCCGTTCAGATATGTCGGCGATGGCATTAAAGTCGCCACCGATAAGCCAAGGAGACCCCAATGACGAGGCCGCTGTGTCCTGTAGGAAAGACCAGAGGGCACGGCGCTGGGTGACAGAACATCGCGCATAGATCCCAGATAGGAAAAAGGGCCGGCGGTGCTGCGGAGACGAAACCTGCACATGAAGACACTGATCGATCTCCGAAATAGGCTCCAGTTTATAGGAGTCATCAGCAAGAATCCAGATAGAATTGACCGCGTTGGTAAGCATCTGGGAGAAGCCAAAACGCCGGCAAAAGAAAGCAACATCCGCAAAAACCATAGGCTCCAGAAGAATAAGAATGCGGATACGGTGCTGCTTGCAGAGCCAATGTACCTCTCGTTGAGCTCGGGGGTTGCCAACTCCGCGCACATTCCAAACCAAGAGGGAGGTGTCTGTCATCTGGAACTGGCAGAAGGGCGACGAGAGGAACTTACTTGCTGACGAGAGATGCTGCGGGTAATCGGTCTAGAGAAGGTCGGCGGCAGAGCCTGTGGCCGGTCATCTGACACTGTCTCCAAAGATCCGCTGAGAGACGGAGGTTCAGCAGCCTGGTTCAAAACGCACACCCCCCTGCTCGGATGCGACTCCGTCGACAGAGCGACAACAGGGAGCGGTTCCGATGAAGTCCGCAGGAGGGGTGGGTTCGGACCAGATTCAGGGAGGAGCTCTGTCCCTGTAAGCATCAGCAGGTAGATCACCAGAGTGAAAATCAGTGGTACCTCTCGGGGAAAGAGATAGTGAATCGAGGAGGGGCGGTTGGCCATCCTTAATAAGGGGCGAGTCACCATCCGAGTCCTCGGCGAAAGTGGCTTGTAGTGCAGAGTCCTCCTCCCGCTGGGTGTCCGAGGAAGGGAGAACCAGTAGCCGATAGGCATGTGTCCACTGAAAGATCACGTCGATCGCGGATAGGGGATGCAGGAGGTTCAGAGAGCAGCACTGCCTTCCCCTTATCCAGGCCATGACCAGAGGGGAGTCCCCAAATTGCCAAGATTGAGCAGGAGGAAGCGACACAGGCTCCGGAGGCACCTGCATATCATCAGCAAGCAGTGGCAAAGGCGACGAGGGTACCTGAGTGGCCAATATGGGCTGCGGAAGGAGACCAAGGGCTGAGGCGGCGGCAGGAGTCGCTGGAGTGGGACTCAGCCGACTGTCATCCAGAGGGGAGGCAGGACTGTCAATCGGAGGCTCAGCTGTAGTCTGTCCGGCCAGAGGGCGGGCCGGAGAGGTTTCCGAAGGCGTCAGAAAGTCCCCAAAGGTAACTCGAACACCAGAAGTAAGCAGCATCGCAGAGGCATCCCCCCGTGAGTGGGCAAAGGTCACCCGAGGAGGAGCGTGGGGGCGATGAGCCTCCGCAGGGCCGCTGAGATGCGCCGGTGTGAGCTGCAGTGACTTCTCGGCCGTCTGTGATGGATTGGGGCCACCTGTGTCTCCCCAAAGGTCACCCGCACACCAGAGCGAAGACGTCTGGAGCCATTCAACTCCAGGATGTCATCGGAAGGTCTCCGGGTAGAAGGCTGGGGGTCCCGTCGGAGGAGCTGAGAAGGAGCCTGCAAGGAGCCAGAATCATTAGTAATACCAGTAGAAGGCGTACCCCTATTTCGATTGCGGCGCCGACGACGGCGTCGAGCAGTGGGGGGCCGGGATTCCATGATATCACCAGAGGCAGGGGCTGCAGAGATCTCAGAAGGGCCATGCACCGAGTCATGGCGACCAGAAGGCGCAGCAGGAGGATCCTGCGCAGCTGATACGGTTGCTGATGCCGGCTGCGAAGAAGGTCTGCGTAAACAAGCCTCCGCTTTGTGCCCAAGATGGCGGCAGAGTGAGCAGAAGCTAGGGAGCCGCTCGTAGATGACCTTCTGCTCGAGCACGCCAGTGCCCACATCAATCTCGAAGGCATGCAGAAGGGGGCTTCGTAAGGTCAATTTCCACACAGACTCTGGCGTGGGAGCACCGATTCCGAGTCGCCGTAGGGGTATCAACCTTCAGAGGGGTCCCAATGCCAGCAGCAACTGTAAATAAAAGATCTCTGTGATACATGTGGAGAGGAAGAAGTGGGAGCGTAACCCACACCGGAACATGTGGAGGTTCTCGGTAGTTTTGAAATCGGGGTCCATTTGAGAACTCTCATCGGGAATCCTTTGATGAACCAAGTCCCCGAATCCCAAGGCGCATATAATCAGCCTCGGTAGTGAGGCGAATCACAATATGGCGGTGATTAGATGCTGCAAAATAACTTCCCCGCCAAACGGAAACTCGCAAAAACGTCGGTAAGATCTTTCAAGAAGAGTATCCGTGAGAGAAATTTACCGATAAGAATGTACGGTGCGAAGCTGTGTGTACCTTGCTGTTTCGTCAGCAGCAGTTAAAAGCAAGGCGCGGTTGTCCGGCAGTGGAATCCATTGTCCAATAGCAGTCGGACGAGGCTCCGCAGAGAAAGGAGTAGGACTGTCTCAAGAGCATCGGAATTGAGTGAGGAGGTTAGGTCACGGCAGTGGCGAAAGACTTGTGTGAAGAGAGATGGTTATCAGCAGTGACAGGACGTATCGAACCATCAAATTCGGGAGGCTGCCGGCGGCCGGGGCAGCAGCCTGAGCGGCCATGTTCGGCAAGTCTACAGCAGTACCCTAGCTCCGGAAGGAGT